>NW_028227348.1:232307-237307 GCF_978045245.1 Mus caroli
AAAACTTTTATAAAAACTTTTTATTATAAACTTTTCTTTCTTTCTTTCTTTCTTTCTTTCTTTCACACTTTTTATAAAACTTTTATAAAAACTTTTTATTATAAACTTTTCTTTCTTTCTTTCTTTCTTTCTTTCACACTTTTTATAAAACTTTTATAAAAACTTTTTATTATAAACTTTTCTTTCTTTCTTTCTTTCTTTTTCTTCTTTCACACTTTTTATAAAACTTTTATAAAAACTTTTTATTATAAACTTTTCTTTCTTTCTTTCTTTCTTTCTTTCACACTTTTTATAAAACTTTTATAAAAACTTTTTATTATAAACTTTTCTTCTTTCTTTCTTTCTTTCTTTCTTTCTTTCACACTTTTTATAAAACTTTTATAAAAACTTTTTATTATAAACTTTTCTTTCTTTCTTTCTTCTTTCTTTCTTTCACACTTTTTATAAAACTTTTATAAAAACTTTTTATTATAAACTTTTCTTTCTTTCTTTCTTTCTTTCTTTCTTTCACACTTTTTATAAAACTTTTATAAAAACTTTTTATTATAAACTTTTCTTTCTTTCTTTCTTTCTTTCTTTCACACTTTTTATAAAACTTTTATAAAAACTTTTTATTATAAACTTTTCTTTCTTTCTTTCTTTCTTCTTCTTTCACACTTTTTATAAAACTTTTATAAAAACTTTTTATTATAAACTTTTCTTTCTTTCTTTCTTTCTTTCTTCTTTCTTCTTTCACACTTTTTATAAAACTTTTATAAAAACTTTTTATTATAAACTTTTCTTTCTTTCTTTCTTTCTTTCTTCTTTCTTCTTCTCACACTTTTTATAAAACTTTTATAAAAACTTTTTATTATAAACTTTTCTTTCTTTCTTTCTTTCTTTCTTTCTTTCTTTCACACTTTTTATAAAACTTTTATAAAAACTTTTTATTATAAACTTTTCTTTCTTTCTTTCTTTCTTTCTTTCACACTTTTTATAAAACTTTTATAAAATCTTTTTATTATAAACTTTTCTTTCTTTCTTTCTTTCTTTCTTTCTTTCACACTTTTTATAAAACTTTTATAAAAACTTTTTATTATAAACTTCTTTCTTTCTTTCTTTCTTTCTTTCACACTTTTTATAAAACTTTTATAAAAACTTTTTATTATAAACTTTTCTTCTTTCTTTCTTTCTTTCTTTCTTTCACACTTTTTATAAAACTTTTATAAAAACTTTTTATTATAAACTTTTCTTTCTTCTTTCTTTCTTTCTTTCACACTTTTTATAAAACTTTTATAAAAACTTTTTATTATAAACTTTTCTTTCTTTCTTTCTTTCTTTCTTTCACACTTTTTATAAAACTTTTATAAAAACTTTTTATTATAAACTTTTCTTTCTTTCTTTCTTTCTTTCTTTCACACTTTTTATAAAACTTTTATAAAAACTTTTTATTATAAACTTTTCTTTCTTTCTCTTTCTTTCTTTCTTTCACACTTTTTATAAAACTTTTATAAAAACTTTTTATTATAAACTTTTCTTTCTTTCTTTCTTTCACACTTTTTATAAAACTTTTATAAAAACTTTTTATTATAAACTTTTCTTTCTTTCTTTCTTTCTTTCTTTCACAGTTTTTATAAAACTTTTATAAAAACTTTTTATTATAAACTTTTCTTTCTTTCTTTCTTTCTTTCTTTCACACTTTTTATAAAACTTTTATAAAAACTTTTTATTATAAACTTTTCTTTCTTTCTTTCTTTCTTTCTTTCTTTCACACTTTTTATAAAACTTTTATAAAAACTTTTTATTATAAACTTTTCTTTCTTCTTCTTTCTTTCTTTCTTTCTTTCACACTTTTTATAAAACTTTTATAAAAACTTTTTATTATAAACTTTTCTTTCTTTCTTTCTTTCTTTCTTTCACACTTTTTATAAAACTTTTATAAAAACTTTTTATTATAAACTTTTCTTTCTTTCTTTCTTTCTTTCACACTTTTTATAAAACTTTTATAAAAACTTTTTATTATAAACTTTTCTTTCTTTCTTTCTTTCTTTCTTTCTTTCACACTTTTTATAAAACTTTTATAAAAACTTTTTATTATAAACTTTTCTTTCTTTCTTTCTTTCTTTCTTTCTTTCACACTTTTTATAAAACTTTTATAAAAACTTTTTATTATAAACTTTTCTTTCTTCTTCTTTCTTTCTTTCTCTTTCTTTCACACTTTTTATAAAACTTTTATAAAAACTTTTTATTATAAACTTTTCTTTCTTTCTTTCTTTCTTTCTTTCTTTCACACTTTTTATAAAACTTTTATAAAAACTTTTTATTATAAACTTTTCTTTCTTTCTTTCTTTCTTTCTTTCACACTTTTTATAAAACTTTTATAAAAACTTTTTATTATAAACTTTCTTTCTTTCTTTCTTTCTTTCACACTTTTTATAAAACTTTTATAAAAACTTTTTATTATAAACTTTTCTTTCTTTCTTTCTTTCTTTCTTTCTTTCTTTCTTTCACACTTTTTATAAAACTTTTATAAAAACTTTTTATTATAAACTTTTCTTTCTTTCTTTCTTTCTTTCTTTCTTTCACACTTTTTATAAAACTTTTATAAAAACTTTTTATTATAAACTTTTCTTTCTTTCTTTCTTTCTTTCTTTCTTTCACACTTTTTATAAAACTTTTATAAAAACTTTTTATTATAAACTTTTCTTTCTTTCTTTCTTTCTTTCTTTCTTTCACACTTTTTATAAAACTTTTATAAAAACTTTTTATTATAAACTTTTCTTTCTTTCTTTCTTTCTTTCTTTCTTTCACACTTTTTATAAAACTTTTATAAAAACTTTTTATTATAAACTTCTCTTTCTTTCTTTCTTTCTTTCACACTTTTTATAAAACTTTTATAAAAACTTTTTATTATAAACTTTTCTTTCTTTCTTTCTTTCTTTCTTTCTTTCACACTTTTTATAAAACTTTTATAAAAACTTTTTATTATAAACTTTTCTTTCTTTCTTTCTTTCTTTCTTTCACACTTTTTATAAAACTTTTATAAAAACTTTTTATTATAAACTTTTCTTTCTTTCTTTCTTTCTTTCTTTCACACTTTTTATAAAACTTTTATAAAACCTTTTTATTATAAACTTTTCTTTCTTTCTTTCTTTCTTTCTTTCACACTTTTTATAAAACTTTTATAAAAACTTTTTATTATAAACTTTTCTTTCTTTCTTTCTTTCTTTCTTTCACACTTTTTATAAAACTTTTATAAAAACTTTTTATTATAAACTTTTCTTTCTTTCTTTCTTTCTTTCTTTCTTTCACACTTTTTATAAAACTTTTATAAAAACTTTTTATTATAAACTTTTCTTTCTTTCTTTCACACTTTTTATAAAACTTTTATATAAACTTTTTATTATAACCTTTTCTTTCTTTCCTTCTTTCTTTCTTTCACAGTTTTTATAAAACTTTTATAAAAACTTTTTATTATAAACTTTTCTTTCTTTCTTTCTTTCTTTCTTTCACACTTTTTATAAAACTTTTATAAAAACTTTTTATTATAAACTTTTCTTTCTTTCTTTCTTTCTTTCTTTCACACTTTTTATAAAACTTTTATAAAAACTTTTTATTATAAACTTTCTTCTTTCTTCCTTTCTTTCTTTCTTTCTTTCTTCTTTCTTTCACACTTTTTATAAAACTTTTATAAAAACTTTTTATTATAAACTTTTCTTTCTTTCTTTCTTTCTTTCTTTCACACTTTTTATAAAACTTTTATAAAAACTTTTTATTATAAACTTTCTTTCTTTCTTTCTTTCTTTCACACTTTTTATAAAACTTTTATAAAAACTTTTTATTATAAACTTTTCTTTCTTTCTTTCTTTCTTTCTTTCTTTCACACTTTTTATAAAACTTTTATAAAAACTTTTTATTATAAACTTTTCTTTCTTTCTCTCTTTCTTTCTTTCTTTCTTTCACACTTTTTATAAAACTTTTATAAAAACTTTTTATTATAAACTTTTCTTTCTTTCTTTCTTTCTTTCTTTCACACTTTTTATAAAACTTTTATAAAAACTTTTTATTATAAACTTTTCTTTCTTTCTTTCTTTCTTTCTTTCTTTCACACTTTTTATAAAACTTTTATAAAAACTTTTTATTATAAACTTTTCTTTCTTTCTTTCTTTCTTTCTTTCACACTTTTTATAAAACTTTTATAAAAACTTTTTATTATAAACTTTTCTTTCTTTCTTTCTTTCTTTCTTTCTTTCTTTCACACTTTTTATAAAACTTTTATAAAAACTTTTTATTATAAACTTTTCTTTCTTTCTTTCTTTCTTTCTTTCACACTTTTTATAAAACTTTTATAAAAACTTTTTATTATAAACTTTTCTTTCTTTCTTTCTTTCTTTCACACTTTTTATAAAACTTTTATAAAAACTTTTTATTATAAACTTTTCTTTCTTTCTTTCTTTCTTTCTTTCTTTCTTTCACACTTTTTATAAAACTTTTATAAAAACTTTTTATTATAAACTTTTCTTTCTTTCTTTCTTTCTTTCTTTCTTTCACACTTTTTATAAAACTTTTATAAAAACTTTTTATTATAAACTTTTCTTTCTTTCTTTCTTTCTTTCTTCTTTCTTTCACACTTTTTATAAAACTTTTATAAAAACTTTTTATTATAAACTTTTCTTTCTTTCTTTCTTTCTTTCTTTCTTTCACACTTTTTATAAAACTTTTATAAAAACTTTTTATTATAAACTTTTCTTTCTTTCTTTCTTTCTTTCTTTCTTTCACACTTTTTATAAAACTTTTATAAAAACTTTTTATTATAAACTTCTCTTTCTTTCTTTCTTTCTTTCACACTTTTTATAAAACTTTTATAAAAACTTTTTATTATAAACTTTTCTTTCTTTCTTTCTTTCTTTCTTTCTTTCTTTCACACTTTTTATAAAACTTTTATAAAAACTTTTTATTATAAACTTTTCTTTCTTTCTTTCTTTCTTTCTTTCACACTTTTTATAAAACTTTTATAAAAA